>NW_027183496.1:355000-357500 GCF_041296385.1 Aphelocoma coerulescens | reverse complement strand
ACCCTGCGTAGGGTAACAAAGTCGATCTCTGCCCCAGCACGGAGTCGTTGGGAATCACCAGTTCAACGATCTCCTGCTAAATTCGGTGACACAAATTTGAGGTAAAAGCCACGCGGCCATTGCCCTAAACCTGGCCCCAGGGTTTAAAAAAGAGGGCAAAAGATCGGTAGGCGGTGAAGGGGGCCACTACCGTTCTCATGGAAATCTCCAAACCATTTTTGGGGCCGCCGATACGCCTGTACCAGGTATCGGTCGGCACCCAAACCTCCATTTCTGATTGGGTTGACCTGGTGTCCCGGGATTTCAAACCGGGCTCCTTGTCTAAGTCCTGCGGGGTCGACCTGGCGTCTTTAATTTCTGAACGCCGGGTAGCCCTGCTGTCTAAAACCGATCGGGTAGACCTGGTGTATTTAACTTCTAAACGCCAGGTAGACCCGCTGGCTAAAACTAACCAGGCAGACCTGGTGCCTCAAAATTTACCATCTGGCTCTCCTAATTCGGCAGAAAATGAATTAGATCTGGTGAACTTAGAGTTTTATAGGTCGGATTGGTGTGTTGATAATGTGTGTGGTCATTTTTCTGTGAATTGGGTGGGTTTGAGCGGGCTGCCTGAGGTGTATGAACAACTTACACCACAACCGAGTGCGGGAGGGGGCGACCATCCCCCCAAGGACAGTGAAGTGATTGTGCTTAGCGACGGGGAGGAAAGCGGCGAGCACGAACGTGGGAGCGCCTTGGAGACTTCGCCTCCTGAGCCCGAGACCACCTCGGAGACTTCGCCTCCCGAGCCGGGGACCAGCGCTTTACCGGCACCATCTCCTCCTCCAGCAGAGGACCACGGGAAGCAGGCACCAGGGGACATCCTAGTGGTGACTATTCCGGACAAAAATCCACCTTGTCCATGCTGTGGGACCCGGGTGGGGGGGGTGGGGGGCTTAATTGAACATCTAAGAGAAGCCCACGGGAGGAGGGAGGCCTGTTTTCGATGTGCTAAGTGTGGGAAAGAAAGTAACAACTGTCATAGTATTGTTTGTCACTTTCCTAAATGCAGGGCAAAGACAGAGACAGCTCCGGCTGGGGAGTGGATCTGTGAGGAATGCGGGAGAGACTTCAAAACTAAAATTGGCCTGGGACAACACAAAAGATTGGCACACCCTATGATTAGAAATCAGGAGAGGATTGCTGCTTCCCACCCAAAAGAGACCTCTAACAGAGGAGCCCACAAAAGGTGCTGGACAAAAGAGGAGGAAGAACTGTTGATAAAATTGGAAACTCAGTTTGAGGGCAACAAAAATATCAATAAACTCATAGCCGAACATATCCCAACTAAAACAGCAAAACAGATCAGTGACAAACGGAGGCTGCTGCCCAGAAAACCGACAGAGGATGTTTGTGAGGAGCCTGGGGTGAGTCATCGCACCAGGAGAGCAGCTGCGGGGCTAAAAATAGGACCTGGGCTGAGTACTCAGCCTGGGAAAGGAACAGAAGACAAAGAACCTGAGATAAGCCAGCGACTCAGGAGGCCGGCTGCCGGGAGGAGAGCGGAACCAGAGATAAGGCACCACCCTGATAAGAGGACAAAACAGCTGGGAACCATCGACCAGCAGAGGGAGGGGCAACTGCAGGCCCATTATCTGAAGAAACTCGGTGAATGGCTTTCTGCCGGGACAATTAAGACCTTCCCACGGGCATTCAAGCAGTTAATCAAAGGCCGGGAGATGCAACCCCTGGTGAATGAGACAGCGCAGGACTGCTTTGGATGCCTGGAGGCAAAAAGCCAAACAAAACCAACAGCCCGAGATAAGGACAAGAGGGAGACCCGGGAGGGGAAACCGACAAGACCCCTTCAGAAGTGGATGAAAAAGAGAGCAGTTAAAAGAGGTAAATACCTACGTTTCCAACGTTTATTCCATCTTGATAGGGGTAAATTAGCTAAGATTATTCTGGATGATGTAGAATGTCTGTCCTGTGATATCTCACCCAGCAAAATTTATTCGGACTTCAAAGCCAGATGGGAAACAGCTGGTAAATTTGATAGCCTTGGGGACTTTCAAATTAATGGGAAAGCCGACAATAGTGCTTTCAGGGACTTAATTACGGCTAAAGAAATTGAGAAAAATGTGCAGGAGATGAGCAGGAATTCGGCTCCAGGTCCAGACGGGATTACTCTGAGAGACATCAGGAAGATGGACCCCGAGTTTTCCCAGACCATGGAGATCTTCAACCTATGGTTAACATCAGGAAAAATCCCGGACATGGTGAGGGGGTGCAGGACTGTGTTAATCCCGAAGTCATCCAGGCCGGAGCGCTTAAAGGACATTAATAACTGGAGACCCATCACGATTGGATCCATCTTGCTGCGTCTGTTCTCCAGAATTCTAACAGCAAGGTTAACCAAGGCGTGCCCCCTCAACCCAAGGCAAAGAGGCTTTATCAGAGCGGCGGGATGCTCTGAAAACCTGAAACTCCTGCAAACTATAATTCGATCAGCCAAAAGAGA
>NW_027183496.1:345000-350000 GCF_041296385.1 Aphelocoma coerulescens | reverse complement strand
CGGCCCCGCCCGGCCCAATGCTTAGCGCCGGAGGATGCCTCTTGGCTTCGCCGGGCCCCGCCCGGCCGGGCGCTTAGCGCCGGGGGACGCCCCTTGGCTTCACCCGGCCCCGCCCGGCCGGGCGCTTAGCGCCGGGCCACGCCGGTTGGCTTCGCCCGGCTCCGCCCGGCCTAACGCTTAGCGCCGGGGGACGCCCCTTGGCTTCACCCGGCCCCGCCCGGCCGGGCGCTCAGCGCCGGGCCACGCCGGTTGGCTTCGCCCGGCCCCGCTCGGCCTAACGCTTAGCGCCGGGGTAGACCTGGTTGCTTCGCCCGGCCCCGCCCGGCTGGGCGCTTAGCGCCGGGGGACGCCCCTTGGCTTCACCCGGCCCCGCCCGGCCGGGCGCTCAGCGCCGGGCCACGCCGGTTGGCTTCGCCCGGCCCCGCTCGGCCTAACGCTTAGCGCCGGGGTGGACCTGGTTGCTTCGCCCGGCCCCGCCCGGCTGGGCGCTCAGCGCCGGGGGACGCCCCTTGGCTTCACCCGGCCCCGCCCGGCCTAACGCTTAGCGCCGGGGGACGCCCCTTGGCTTCACCCGGCCCCGCCCGGCCGGGCGCGCAGCGCCGGGCCACGCCGGTTGGCTTCGCCCGGCCCCGCCCGGCCTAACGCTTAGCGCCGGGGTAGACCTGGTTGCTTCGCCCGGCCCCGCCCGGCTGGGCGCTCAGCGCCGGGGGACGCCCCTTGGCTTCACCCGGCCCCGCCCGGCCTAACGCTTAGCGCCGGGGGACGCCCCTTGGCTTCACCCGGCCCCGCCCGGCCGGGCGCGCAGCGCCGGGCCACGCTGGTTGGCTTCGCCCGGCCCCGCTCGGCCTAACGCTTAGCGCCGGGGTAGACCTGGTTGCTTCGCCCGGTTCCGCCCGGCTGGGCGCTTAGCGCCGGCGGACACCTGTTGGCTTCTCCGGCTCCGCCCAGCCGGGTGCTTAACGCCGGCCGACGCTTGTTGGCTTTGCCAGGCCCCGCCCGGCCGGGCGCTTAGCGCCGGGCCACGCCTCTTGGCTTCGCCATGCCCCGCCCGGCTGGGCGCTTAGCACCGGGCGACGCCTGTTGGCTTCCCCCGTCCGGCCCTATGGGTTTGCCGTGTAGCTCTGGGCAGACCTCCTTCTCCAGGCCCCGCTTGGAACCCTAGTCACATGAGCGGCCCGTAGATTTGTTTCCTTTGTAGATTTCTCCTCCTGGAGCTCGGGGCCTGCCCCCTGCCCACCTCCCCTCCCCCCCACCCCCCCAATGTGGGTGGACCCGGCCTCCCCTCCTGGTGCTGGGGAGACCAGGTCTCGTCGATCGGACCCGCAGCCCCGGGACCCAGTCCAGGCCCGCGAGCACGTCTTGGGCGGCCAGCCCGCACGTCTGGCAGCCCCGCACGCACCCGCCACACACGGCAGCTCGCACGCGCTGGTCCCCCCCTCCCCCCCCCCCGCCCCGAAAGCTGGGACGTGAAGGCGAGTGACTTTCGGTCCCAGACGGCGGCGTCCCTTCTGGCTCCATGCCTGAGCGGCCGTCAGCGTCACCCCCTGCCGCGCGCTTCCCCAGCTCCAGCCCGCCCTGTCGCCACCCTGCCTGCAGCCCGCTCCCCATGCCACTGCCGGAGAGGGAAGGAGGGACTCTTTAGGAGCCGGCGGCGTTCCCGCCGCCTCCGTGCCAAAACGGCCAGCAGCATCCGCTCTCTAAGCCCGGCTCCCGGCCCTCGAAAGCCTGCCGTGCCCTTGCCCCACCTCCCACCTTGATTTCTGCATCTCTCACTCCCTCATCCGCCCGCCTCGCTTCCGTCCTGCCGCAGGCTTGACCGGGGCTGGGGGTAGGCAGGAAGGAACGCCATCGAACCGAGAGGCTCAGAGCGACCTGAACAGGATGCTTCTTCAAAAAGAGACAGTGCCAAGCATCCCGCCACCACCTCCAGACTGTCGCTGGCCCTACTTCTGCACCAGGCTCTCGGCCTGCTCGCCGAACACCCTGGCTGCCTCGGCACCCAAGTCCTCGCCCCCCTGCTGCTGCCGTCGCCGCCGTCCGAACTGGCTGATGGGACCCTGGGCAGGGGCGAGAAAAGTCTGAGGGTGGCGCCAGGGAGGCAGATGGTGGAGAGCAGGAGTGCCCCCAACCCTCGAGAGACAGGGCGACGGGAGGGAGGGGGACGGAGCGCATCTGCGGCAAGTGTGCGCGTCCATGCGCAGGCGTGCCTATGTCTGTGTGTGTCTGTCTGTGTCGATGAGTGTGCAGCTGTGGCCGTCCGCGGCAAAAAGAGAGGGGGGCGGCGGGGCTGTGAGTGGGTCTGAGAGTCCCTGTGTCTGCCTATCTCTCCGTGTGAACATGGGCCGGGGGCCGCCCGCTCCCTGCCAGCATCGGGCGCCTCGGCGCGGCGCCCCCGCGGCCCGCCGGAGCGGCGGCGGGGGCCGGGGACCTCGGCGGACCCTGAAAGAACCGGCCCGAAGGCGGCCGCCCGGCCCCGGCCCCGGCCCCGGCCCCGGCCGCCGGCCCCGGCCCCGGCCCCGGCCCCGGCCGCCGGCCCCGGCCCCGGCCCGGGCCCCCGCCCCGGCCCTCGCCGGCGGGCGGGGCTCGTCCCGCCGGGGCTCGCCCGCTGCCTGCCGGCCTCGGGCACCGGGGCGCGGCGCCCCCGCGGCCCCCCGAAGCGGCGGCGGGAGACGGGGACCTCGGCGGACCCCGAAAGAACCGGCCCGAAGGCGGCCGCCCGGTCCCCCCGGCCTCGGCCCCGGCCCCTCCTGGTGGGCGGGGCCAGTCGCGCCGGCGGCCATCGGCTTCGTTCCCTGTTCCTATGCACCTGCTTCCCCTCCCCGCTGTCTCCCTAGAGGTGCTCTGCTCTGGTGGGGCTGGGCGTGGTGCCCGGGGTGGGGTGGGGAGGGGCGTCCGTTTTGGTGCGTCAATGTGTGTGGGCTGGCCGAGCTAAGGGCACACGATCCTCCCGAGCGTGGCCGGCTGTGGTGTGGGCGCCCAAGAAAACGGAGTAAAATTCGCAAAGAATTTTTTTTTTCCCCAGGAAACTTCCTTGTTCCTAGCAGAAGAAAGATGTACTCGTTCAAAAATTAAAGGTTGAGTTTTGTCGAAAATACGTATTGGTCTTGAAACCGGGTTCTCAGGCGGGACAGGGCTGCTAGAGCCATACGGTTCCGGGGCGTTCCGGGGCTGTGGGGTTCCCCCGGCTCAGGGATGGCAGGAGGATGCCTTGTCTCCGGGGTCGGCTGCGGCCACCAGCGGTTGCCGGAGCCGTCAGCGTACTGTCCCGGCAGCGTCCGGCCAGAGGGCGAACAGGTCTACCCGGATCCGGGCTCGGCCGCGGCCGCCGGCCGTGCCACGAAACCGCCCGCGTGGCTCCCCTGGCGGCGCCCGGTCTCGGCGTGAACAGGTCTACCCGGCCCGGGGACGGCTCCGGGCGGACAGGTCTACCCGGATCCGGGCCCGGCCGCGGCCGCCGCCCGGCCCTCGCCGGCGGGCGGGGCTCGTCCCGCCGGGGCTCGCCCGCTGCCTGCCGGCCTCGGGCACCTGGGCGCGGCGCCCCCGCGGCCCCCCGAAGCGGCGGCGGGAGACGGGGACCTCGGCGGACCCCGAAAGAACCGGCCCGAAGGCGGCCGCCCGGTCCCCCCGGCCTCGGCCCCGGCCCCTCCTGGTGGGCGGGGCCAGTCGCGCCGGCGGCCATCGGCTTCGTTCCCTGTTCCTATGCACCTGCTTCCCCTCCCCGCTGTCTCCCTAGAGGTGCTCTGCTCTGGTGGGGCTGGGCGTGGTGCCCGGGGTGGGGTGGGGAGGGGCGTCCGTTTTGGTGCGTCAATGTGTGTGGGCTGGCCGAGCTAAGGGCACACGATCCTCCCGAGCGTGGCCGGCTGTGGTGTGGGCGCCCAAGAAAACGGAGTAAAATTCGCAAAGAATTTTTTTTTTCCCCAGGAAACTTCCTTGTTCCTAGCAGAAGAAAGATGTACTCGTTCAAAAATTAAAGGTTGAGTTTTGTCGAAAATACGTATTGGTCTTGAAACCGGGTTCTCAGGCGGGACAGGGCTGCTAGAGCCATACGGTTCCGGGGCGTTCCGGGGCTGTGGGGTTCCCCCGGCTCAGGGATGGCAGGAGGATGCCTTGTCTCCGGGGTCGGCTGCGGCCACCAGCGGTTGCCGGAGCCGTCAGCGTACTGTCCCGGCAGCGTCCGGCCAGAGGGCGAACAGGTCTACCCGGATCCGGGCTCGGCCGCGGCCGCCGGCCGTGCCACGAAACTGCCCGCGTGGCTCCCCTGGCGGCGCCCGGTCTCGGCGTGAACAGGTCTACCCGGCCCGGGGAAGGCTCCGGGCGGACAGGTCTACCCGGATCCGGGCCCGGCCGCGGCCGCCGGCCGCGCCCCGAAACCGTCGGCGTGGCGCCGCGGTGGTGCCCGGTCGCGGGGCGAACAGGTCTACCCAGCTCCGGCGGGACTTAGGCAAATTTCGGCAGGGGCCGGGTAGACCTGTTGCCCCACCCGTCCTGGAAGTTCACCAAGGGGTCGCTGTTTCTGGCTGCCTCCAGTTGCGTCATGGTAGGAGGCGGCGTGCGCCAGCGCACCGCCCCGGTCAAGTACGATTGGTTCTCTTGGAGGCGTCCGGGGCCTTGGACTCGTCTGTCCGTATTATGGGAGCGGGTGATGGGCCGTGTCCCCGCAGGCTGGCGGTGCCTGTGTCGAAGGTCGAGAGCGGCGGCCGCGCGCGCGGTTGCCAGAACGAAGAGTGTCGAATAAGCGGGATATGAGTCGCGTGGCTTTTATCCTGGTTTCACAGCCCCAGTTGATGGGAAAGGCCGAAAAAGAGAGAGACTGTGTGAGCCGCTTGTCGGCCTAGGTGGGGTGGCGAGAGACCCGTGAGTGTATCCTCCCTCCGACCCTGGCGGCTGCCGACTCCGTGCAGGGGGGCCGCAGGGGAAAGTCCGGTGGTGGCCGAGGCGGCGGCGCCTCGTTCCTTTTCTGCCCGGCCTTAAGCCGGTGCCCGCTCGGCGGGCTCGGTTTT
>NW_027183496.1:337500-340000 GCF_041296385.1 Aphelocoma coerulescens | reverse complement strand
GCGAGCGATGGCGCAAAGGGCGAGGGCAAAGGGGGGGTGCGGACGCCTTCGGGGGTCGGGGGAGGCGGCTCCTCCGACCCTTTCCCGCACCAGGGCGGGTTTTTGCCGCCTGGCAAAAATCCCGCTCCCGGCCGAGCGGCCCCGCGCGCAAGAGGTGTGCTCCCGGGGGTCGGGCGTTCCGGGTCGCGTGCCCGGGGTCCGTGCACGCGTGAACCCGCTGCCGGGGGGGGCGCGTGGTGGCGGCGGTGGCATTCCTTGTTGCCGTCGTCACCCGCGGCCTCTCGGCGGGGGTGAGCGAGGCTCTCTTGGTGCCGGGTCGCAGCCCCGCGCTGGCGGGGCGGCCCGAGCCGCGGTGGTCCTCTTGGGTGCAGTGCCGGGCTACTGAGGGAAACCCCGGGCCCCGAGAAGGACGCTGCGGTGGTGGCGGTGGATGGCGGGCGCGCCCCCGCGGGTGGACGCTCCCCTGAGGGCGGCAGCAGGGGAGGCACCCCCGCGGGGCCATCCAGGTCGTTTCCCTCGCCCCAGGGCCAGGTACCTAGCGCTCCGCGCCTCGGCGGCCTCGGAGCCTCTCGGCGTCGTCAAACGCTGGGGGCTGTAGGGCCGCGGAGCCGGGCGGAGGTTTAAAGACTCGGGCGGCTCGGTGCGCCCCGCCGTAGGCGGCGGGCGGCGGCGACGGCGGGTGCCGGGCGGCGGCGCGGTGCCATCCGCGAGGGGGTAGGGAGCGTCTCCCGCCGATCCCCCCTGCGGTGGTGACCGTCGCGGCCGGCCGTGCTCGTCGTCGTCGTGGCTCCGCCGCGTGCGCGCGCGGGCAGCCGTGCCGGGGAGGGGCGCCCTGCCCCCCCCTCTCTGCGGCCCGGTCTCGGCAGAGGGACCGTGTTGGCGCGGTCGGCCGCGGGGGCCGGCCCGCTCGCTTCGAAGCGGGCGACGGTGGCGGAGGGCGCGTGCTCTCCGCCCTTCCGCGGCTGCGGGGCCGTGCGGCTGCCGGGGCCCGCTTGCGCTCTCCTTTGGCCGCCGCCACAGGCTCGCGTGTGGCGCCGCGCCTGGCGCTGCCGCGCCTCTCCCCTCGACGGCCTTCTCTCCTTGGACGCACCGGTGGCGCCGGTCGCCGGCCGTCCCCGCTCGACCGCCTTGCCCGCCCAGGTTGAGTGCTCGGCGGTCCCTCCGTCGCTGGAGGCCGGCGAGTGCGGGTGACCCCGGGCCGGGCGGTGGCGTCGCCGCTCGGCGAGTGTCCCCCTGGGGGACGGTCGGCCGGAAGGTGCCCGCTGTCGCCGCCGGCGGTCCCGTCCCGGGCCCTGCCCGTCGCTTCCCCGTCGCCCTTCCCGGCCGCGTGTGGGGCCGAAGGGGTGCGGGCGGCCGCGGGGGCGCTTCCCTGCCCGGTCTCCGCGTGGAAACGAGGAGAGCGGGCGTTGCTCCCCGGCTCAGCCCCGTACGCCTTCTGCCGGGCGCGTGCCCGCAGAAGGGGCTCCGAAGGTGCGAAGCGGCGGCGGCGGTTCCGGGAGGGCGGTCGCGGTGGCGGTGGGTCTTGCCGTCCGGCAGGCCTCGGGTGCTCGCGATGCCGACTCGGTTCCCGGCGGCGCCCGCCTCCGGTGCCGGCGGCGGAGCCCGGCTTGCCAGGCACTTTGCCTTCCCGGCGGGAGCGGTCCCGCGGGGGGGCGCCGGTGGAGCGGTGTCGCCGCGTGCGTCTTGGGCGTTGCGGGTCGCTGGGGAGCGCCGGCTGCGCGGTGACGCGGCGGCGCTCTGCGAGTCTGCGGAGCGGCGAAGGGAGCGAGCGTGAGCGGGGCCTGGTGGCCGTTACCCCCCCGCCGGCCGTGGGCGTGTGTCGTCTCGCGATCGAGGCCGGGCGGGATCTGATGGCCCCTGCGGTCTGGCGCGTGCGCGCCACGCCAGCCCTCTGTGCGGAGGCCGGGCCGAGCCCGGGCGCCTGGGCCGCCTCCGAAGGACGGCATGCCGGGGCGGCGTCTCCCCTTGCACGGGGGGAGGCGGTCGGGAGCGCGGGCTCCCCCGCCTTTGACGGCCTTCGGAGCGTTCCGTGGGTTTTCTCCTTTTTTTTTTCCCTCCTCCTCCGTTCGTTGTGTGCTCGTACGGTCGAAGCGAGGCGCGCGCGCCAGCGCGCGTCCTTGCCGAAAGAGACACAGGGTCTGCTTGACGTGAGCGGTCCCGGCCCCTCCGCGCGTGCGGAGTCGGTGCCGAAAGCCAGACAACTCTTAGCGGTGGATCACTCGGCTCGTGCGTCGATGAAGAACGCAGCTAGCTGCGAGAATTAATGTGAATTGCAGGACACATTGATCATCGACACTTCGAACGCACTTGCGGCCCCGGGTTCCTCCCGGGGCTACGCCTGTCTGAGCGTCGCTTGACGATCAATCGCCGTCCGGGGGCCACCCCGGCGGCGCGGCTGGGGTCGCCTCGCAGGCCCGTCGTCCGCGGCCGGCGGCGGCGGCGGCGGCGGCGTCTGGCCGGTGCCCGGAGGGGAGGCGGCGGGGGCCGGCGAGGGAAGCGT
>NW_027183496.1:322500-327500 GCF_041296385.1 Aphelocoma coerulescens | reverse complement strand
GCAGCTCGCACGCGCTGGTCCCCCCCTCCCCCCCCCCCGCCCCGAAAGCTGGGACGTGAAGGCGAGTGACTTTCGGTCCCAGACGGCGGCGTCCCTTCTGGCTCCATGCCTGAGCGGCCGTCAGCGTCACCCCCTGCCGCGCGCTTCCCCAGCTCCAGCCCGCCCTGTCGCCACCCTGCCTGCAGCCCGCTCCCCATGCCACTGCCGGAGAGGGAAGGAGGGACTCTTTAGGAGCCGGCGGCGTTCCCGCCGCCTCCGTGCCAAAACGGCCAGCAGCATCCGCTCTCTAAGCCCGGCTCCCGGCCCTCGAAAGCCTGCCGTGCCCTTGCCCCACCTCCCACCTTGATTTCTGCATCTCTCACTCCCTCATCCGCCCGCCTCGCTTCCGTCCTGCCGCAGGCTTGACCGGGGCTGGGGGTAGGCAGGAAGGAACGCCATCGAACCGAGAGGCTCAGAGCGACCTGAACAGGATGCTTCTTCAAAAAGAGACAGTGCCAAGCATCCCGCCACCACCTCCAGACTGTCGCTGGCCCTACTTCTGCACCAGGCTCTCGGCCTGCTCGCCGAACACCCTGGCTGCCTCGGCACCCAAGTCCTCGCCCCCCTGCTGCTGCCGTCGCCGCCGTCCGAACTGGCTGATGGGACCCTGGGCAGGGGCGAGAAAAGTCTGAGGGTGGCGCCAGGGAGGCAGATGGTGGAGAGCAGGAGTGCCCCCAACCCTCGAGAGACAGGGCGACGGGAGGGAGGGGGACGGAGCGCATCTGCGGCAAGTGTGCGCGTCCATGCGCAGGCGTGCCTATGTCTGTGTGTGTCTGTCTGTGTCGATGAGTGTGCAGCTGTGGCCGTCCGCGGCAAAAAGAGAGGGGGGCGGCGGGGCTGTGAGTGGGTCTGAGAGTCCCTGTGTCTGCCTATCTCTCCGTGTGAACATGGGCCGGGGGCCGCCCGCTCCCTGCCAGCATCGGGCGCCTCGGCGCGGCGCCCCCGCGGCCCGCCGGAGCGGCGGCGGGGGCCGGGGACCTCGGCGGACCCCGAAAGAACCGGCCCGAAGGCGGCCGCCCGGCCCCGGCCCCGGCCCCGGCCCCGGCCGCCGGCCCCGGCCCCGGCCCCGGCCCCGGCCGCCGGCCCCGGCCCCGGCCCGGGCCCCCGCCCCGGCCCTCGCCGGCGGGCGGGGCTCGTCCCGCCGGGGCTCGCCCGCTGCCTGCCGGCCTCGGGCACCTGGGCGCGGCGCCCCCGCGGCCCCCCGAAGCGGCGGCGGGAGACGGGGACCTCGGCGGACCCCGAAAGAACCGGCCCGAAGGCGGCCGCCCGGTCCCCCCGGCCTCGGCCCCGGCCCCTCCTGGTGGGCGGGGCCAGTCGCGCCGGCGGCCATCGGCTTCGTTCCCTGTTCCTATGCACCTGCTTCCCCTCCCCGCTGTCTCCCTAGAGGTGCTCTGCTCTGGTGGGGCTGGGCGTGGTGCCCGGGGTGGGGTGGGGAGGGGCGTCCGTTTTGGTGCGTCAATGTGTGTGGGCTGGCCGAGCTAAGGGCACACGATCCTCCCGAGCGTGGCCGGCTGTGGTGTGGGCGCCCAAGAAAACGGAGTAAAATTCGCAAAGAATTTTTTTTTTCCCCAGGAAACTTCCTTGTTCCTAGCAGAAGAAAGATGTACTCGTTCAAAAATTAAAGGTTGAGTTTTGTCGAAAATACGTATTGGTCTTGAAACCGGGTTCTCAGGCGGGACAGGGCTGCTAGAGCCATACGGTTCCGGGGCGTTCCGGGGCTGTGGGGTTCCCCCGGCTCAGGGATGGCAGGAGGATGCCTTGTCTCCGGGGTCGGCTGCGGCCACCAGCGGTTGCCGGAGCCGTCAGCGTACTGTCCCGGCAGCGTCCGGCCAGAGGGCGAACAGGTCTACCCGGATCCGGGCTCGGCCGCGGCCGCCGGCCGTGCCACGAAACCGCCCGCGTGGCTCCCCTGGCGGCGCCCGGTCTCGGCGTGAACAGGTCTACCCGGCCCGGGGACGGCTCCGGGCGGACAGGTCTACCCGGATCCGGGCCCGGCCGCGGCCGCCGCCCGGCCCTCGCCGGCGGGCGGGGCTCGTCCCGCCGGGGCTCGCCCGCTGCCTGCCGGCCTCGGGCACCTGGGCGCGGCGCCCCCGCGGCCCCCCGAAGCGGCGGCGGGAGACGGGGACCTCGGCGGACCCCGAAAGAACCGGCCCGAAGGCGGCCGCCCGGTCCCCCCGGCCTCGGCCCCGGCCCCTCCTGGTGGGCGGGGCCAGTCGCGCCGGCGGCCATCGGCTTCGTTCCCTGTTCCTATGCACCTGCTTCCCCTCCCCGCTGTCTCCCTAGAGGTGCTCTGCTCTGGTGGGGCTGGGCGTGGTGCCCGGGGTGGGGTGGGGAGGGGCGTCCGTTTTGGTGCGTCAATGTGTGTGGGCTGGCCGAGCTAAGGGCACACGATCCTCCCGAGCGTGGCCGGCTGTGGTGTGGGCGCCCAAGAAAACGGAGTAAAATTCGCAAAGAATTTTTTTTTTCCCCAGGAAACTTCCTTGTTCCTAGCAGAAGAAAGATGTACTCGTTCAAAAATTAAAGGTTGAGTTTTGTCGAAAATACGTATTGGTCTTGAAACCGGGTTCTCAGGCGGGACAGGGCTGCTAGAGCCATACGGTTCCGGGGCGTTCCGGGGCTGTGGGGTTCCCCCGGCTCAGGGATGGCAGGAGGATGCCTTGTCTCCGGGGTCGGCTGCGGCCACCAGCGGTTGCCGGAGCCGTCAGCGTACTGTCCCGGCAGCGTCCGGCCAGAGGGCGAACAGGTCTACCCGGATCCGGGCTCGGCCGCGGCCGCCGGCCGTGCCACGAAACTGCCCGCGTGGCTCCCCTGGCGGCGCCCGGTCTCGGCGTGAACAGGTCTACCCGGCCCGGGGAAGGCTCCGGGCGGACAGGTCTACCCGGATCCGGGCCCGGCCGCGGCCGCCGGCCGCGCCCCGAAACCGTCGGCGTGGCGCCGCGGTGGTGCCCGGTCGCGGGGCGAACAGGTCTACCCAGCTCCGGCGGGACTTAGGCAAATTTCGGCAGGGGCCGGGTAGACCTGTTGCCCCACCCGTCCTGGAAGTTCACCAAGGGGTCGCTGTTTCTGGCTGCCTCCAGTTGCGTCATGGTAGGAGGCGGCGTGCGCCAGCGCACCGCCCCGGTCAAGTACGATTGGTTCTCTTGGAGGCGTCCGGGGCCTTGGACTCGTCTGTCCGTATTATGGGAGCGGGTGATGGGCCGTGTCCCCGCAGGCTGGCGGTGCCTGTGTCGAAGGTCGAGAGCGGCGGCCGCGCGCGCGGTTGCCAGAACGAAGAGTGTCGAATAAGCGGGATATGAGTCGCGTGGCTTTTATCCTGGTTTCACAGCCCCAGTTGATGGGAAAGGCCGAAAAAGAGAGAGACTGTGTGAGCCGCTTGTCGGCCTAGGTGGGGTGGCGAGAGACCCGTGAGTGTATCCTCCCTCCGACCCTGGCGGCTGCCGACTCCGTGCAGGGGGGCCGCAGGGGAAAGTCCGGTGGTGGCCGAGGCGGCGGCGCCTCGTTCCTTTTCTGCCCGGCCTTAAGCCGGTGCCCGCTCGGCGGGCTCGGTTTTCGGCTGTCAGTCTGGTGCGGTGGCTGGCAGCCGGTGGGGTGGACGCGGCCGGGGCGCGCTCTGTTTCGCGGAGCCCCGACGGGGCTTTTCCCGGCCCTTCCCTGAGAGCTCCGAGGATGGGCCCAGTTGGCCGAGGTGGCGGCGCCCCGTTCCCGGCTCCCGACCTGTGCTTGGTGTGTCGGCGGTGCCACGGGGACGCTCGGTGGGGCGTGCGGCCTTGCCTCCGGCCTCGCCCGGTTGGCCGAGGGGCTCGGTGACGGGAGTCGCCCGATGTTGTGGCGGGGCGGCGGCGCCTCGCCCCCCCCCCCGCTGTGTGTTGAAGTCGTCCCCCTTCCTCGGCCCTAAGCTGGGGAACCCGCGTAGCGGGCGGGAAGGTCTCAGGGGCGGCGGCCGGCCTGCGGTGGCCGGCTGCCGAGAGCGGACCGGAAGCCCGACAAGAGAGAGCCCTGTGAGAATGCTTGCCGGCGAGGCGGCGGCGCCTCGCCCTTCCTTGTTTTCGGCCGGCATCGACTGAGCCGCGACGCTGGGGCGGCCCGTGGTGTCGGGCCTGTCCCGGCTGCCGTGGTTGCCGGTGGGCTGGGTTGCGAGAAGGTCCGCTGTTTCAGGCGTGTGTGCCGGCTTGTGCGGTTGCACTGGGGGGGTGCCTGCCCCGGCCTTACGCTGTTTGTTTTTTTTTTTTTTCTCGCGGCCTTAAGCCGCCGCGGCACGACGGAGAAGCGCGGCACAAAGGCGCGCGGGCCACGAACGCCGAAAGGGAGAGAGACGAGAAGGAGGCGTTCTTTGAGAGGTCGTTGGGATTAAAGGGGGGGGGAGTGAGAGGCGCGCGCCTCGCCCCCCAGGCCCGCGGCCCCCGTGGGTAGCACGGGGTTATGTGACGCGCGCTGTCGTGCCTTTTTTTTTTCCCCTCCGCTGTTTGCCGTTCCCCCTGGCTTTTCCGGAGGGAAAGCCGATCGCCGCGAGGCGGGCGAAAGCCGGTGGCCCGTGGGCATGGTCGGTGGCGCTTTCTCGCACGCTCGGAAGGGTTCCGTGGGGCCGGGAGCGTGGCCTGCCGTGGCCTCCTCCCGCCGTGGTCCCGTCCCGATGTTGTCTCGCTAATAAAAGGGAATCGTTGTCCGCAGCCGGGGTTGGGTGGCGGCACCTCCCCGCGCTTTCTCCGCTGTGACCGATGCGAAAGCTCTGCTGCAAAGTGGCGCTCGGGTGCGTCGGGGAGGCTCGGCGGCGCCAAGCCGTGGGGAGGGCCTCTCGGGGACGTGTCCCGCACGCGGAAAAGCAGCCCTGCTGCGTCCGTCTGCCCGCTGCCCGCCTGGAAGCGTGGTGTGGTGCGCGCTTTGGGCTGCCGATGTCCCAGGACCGAGGCCGCGGGGCCTTCTTTCGCTCCTCTTTTCTCGGCTGATCGATGAGGCTTTTCGGG
>NW_027183496.1:310000-312500 GCF_041296385.1 Aphelocoma coerulescens | reverse complement strand
TGACACAAATTTGAGGTAAAAGCCACGCGGCCATTGCCCTAAACCTGGCCCCAGGGTTTAAAAAAGAGGGCAAAAGATCGGTAGGCGGTGAAGGGGGCCACTACCGTTCTCATGGAAATCTCCAAACCATTTTTGGGGCCGCCGATACGCCTGTACCAGGTATCGGTCGGCACCCAAACCTCCAATTCTGATTGGGTTGACCTGGTGTCCCGGGATTTCAAACCGGGCTCCTTGTCTAAGTCCTGCGGGGTCGACCTGGTGTCTTTAATTTCTGAACGCCGGGTAGCCCTGCTGTCTAAAACCGATCGGGTAGACCTGGTGTATTTAACTTCTAAACGCCAGGTAGACCCGCTGGCTAAAATTAACCAGGCAGACCTGGTGCCTCAAAATTTACCATCTGGCTCTCCTAATTCGGCAGAAAATGAATTAGATCTGGTGAACTTAGAGTTTTATAGGTCGGATTGGTGTGTTGATAACGTGTGTGGTCATTTTTCTGTGAATTGGGTGGGTTTGAGCGGGCTGCCTGAGGTGTATGAACAACTTACACCACAACCGAGTGCGGGAGGGGGCGACCATCCCCCCAAGGACAGTGAAGTGATTGTGCTTAGCGACGGGGAGGAAAGCGGCGAGCACGAACGTGGGAGCGCCTTGGAGACTTCGCCTCCTGAGCCCGAGACCACCTCGGAGACTTCGCCTCCCGAGCCAGGGACCAGCGCTTTACCGGCACCATCTCCTCCTCCAGCAGAGGACCACGGGAAGCAGGCACCAGGGGACATCCTAGTGGTGACTATTCCGGACAAAAATCCACCTTGTCCATGCTGTGGGACCCGGGTGGGGGGGGTGGGGGGCTTAATTGAACATCTAAGAGAAGCCCACGGGAGGAGGGAGGCCTGTTTTCGATGTGCTAAGTGTGGGAAAGAAAGTAACAACTGTCATAGTATTGTTTGTCACTTTCCTAAATGCAGGGCAAAGACAGAGACAGCTCCGGCTGGGGAGTGGATCTGTGAGGAATGCGGGAGAGACTTCAAAACTAAAATTGGCCTGGGACAACACAAAAGATTGGCACACCCTATGATTAGAAATCAGGAGAGGATTGCTGCTTCCCACCCAAAAGAGACCTCTAACAGAGGAGCCCACAAAAGGTGCTGGACAAAAGAGGAGGAAGAACTGTTGATAAAATTGGAAACTCAGTTTGAGGGCAACAAAAATATCAATAAACTCATAGCCGAACATATCCCAACTAAAACAGCAAAACAGATCAGTGACAAACGGAGGCTGCTGCCCAGAAAACCGACAGAGGATGTTTGTGAGGAGCCTGGGGTGAGTCATCGCACCAGGAGAGCAGCTGCGGGGCTAAAAATAGGACCTGGGCTGAGTACTCAGCCTGGGAAAGGAACAGAAGACAAAGAACCTGAGATAAGCCAGCGACTCAGGAGGCCGGCTGCCGGGAGGAGAGCGGAACCAGAGATAAGGCACCACCCTGATAAGAGGACAAAACAGCTGGGAACCATCGACCAGCAGAGGGAGGGGCAACTGCAGGCCCATTATCTGAAGAAACTCGGTGAATGGCTTTCTGCCGGGACAATTAAGACCTTCCCACGGGCATTCAAGCAGTTAATCAAAGGCCGGGAGATGCAACCCCTGGTGAATGAGACAGCGCAGGACTGCTTTGGATGCCTGGAGGCAAAAAGCCAAACAAAACCAACAGCCCGAGATAAGGACAAGAGGGAGACCCGGGAGGGGAAACCGACAAGACCCCTTCAGAAGTGGATGAAAAAGAGAGCAGTTAAAAGAGGTAAATACCTACGTTTCCAACGTTTATTCCATCTTGATAGGGGTAAATTAGCTAAGATTATTCTGGATGATGTAGAATGTCTGTCCTGTGATATCTCACCCAGCAAAATTTATTCGGACTTCAAAGCCAGATGGGAAACAGCTGGTAAATTTGATAGCCTTGGGGACTTTCAAATTAATGGGAAAGCCGACAATAGTGCTTTCAGGGACTTAATTACGGCTAAAGAAATTGAGAAAAATGTGCAGGAGATGAGCAGGAATTCGGCTCCAGGTCCAGACGGGATTACTCTGAGAGACATCAGGAAGATGGACCCCGAGTTTTCCCAGACCATGGAGATCTTCAACCTATGGTTAACATCAGGAAAAATCCCGGACATGGTGAGGGGGTGCAGGACTGTGTTAATCCCGAAGTCATCCAGGCCGGAGCGCTTAAAGGACATTAATAACTGGAGACCCATCACGATTGGATCCATCTTGCTGCGTCTGTTCTCCAGAATTCTAACAGCAAGGTTAACCAAGGCGTGCCCCCTCAACCCAAGGCAAAGAGGCTTTATCAGAGCGGCGGGATGCTCTGAAAACCTGAAACTCCTGCAAACTATAATTCGATCAGCCAAAAGAGAGCATAAACCGCTGGGCGTTGTATTTGTGGACATTGCCAAGGCCTTTGACACCGTGAGCCACCGGCACATTCTACAAGGTCTGCAGC
>NW_027183496.1:297500-305000 GCF_041296385.1 Aphelocoma coerulescens | reverse complement strand
AAGAATCGTGGGAAATGGGGCTCTCTGAGCCACAGAAAAAAATGTATCTAGAAGTAAAAGGGATCCTTGAACAACAAAACAAAAAGGTATTGGAACCGGGAGATCTTGAACACTTTTTTATCTGGCTTTTCAAAGAGTTCCCCTATATTTCTCGAGACTTACTTTTTGATATCAAACCTCCTGGATATTCTCAGGAGTGTTTCTGGAACGAGATCTGTGATAAGCTAAGGGATGGACTAGCGATAGAAGCTCTCCGTGGATCCTTTATAATCAGTGACGCTCTTCAGGAGCATCTGTATGATCCCATTACCCCTAAAGCAGAAGATCATACTTCTCCCGTGGCCGAGACCGCGTGGCGGCCACCCCAGGAGTGTATGACTGCAGCTGTGCCAGCGGAGGTGCCTGCGCTGGATGCGCCCGGCCCCCTCGGGAGCGCGCGCCTTACTGCGGACCCCATCCCTGTCTCGGGGTCCCCGGCTACGCGGCCGCGAGTGAGGGAGCGATGCCGCAGGCGCCATGGGTGCCGTGGGCCACGAGCAGCCAGGAAGCGGAGGTCAGCGTGGAAGCCCGCTCTGTGCATACGGCTCAGAGAGCCCTATGCAGGGAGAAGCGGCGGTTTCCACAGCGACACGAGAAGCTGTGCAGTGCAGCGCCGAGCCGGAACGGGGCCGCTCCCAAAGCAGCGTGGAGTTTGCGGAGCGGAGCCATGCAGAGCCCAGACAGGCGCTGGAGCGGGGCCGTGCAGAGAGCGCAGAGCGGCCGCGGCGCGGGGGCCTGACCGAGACATCGGAGTCGGCGAGGCGGCGGCCACGCGGGACCGGCACCCACGACAAACATGCAAGCACGTGATAGGAGACGTTCTAGCGACGAAAATCACAGGAACTGTGAAATGGTACAATGTGAAAAACAACTATGGATTTATAACACGAGATGATACAGGGGAAGATTTATTCATCCATAGAACTGCCATTAAAAGGAATAACCCTAAAAATTACCTGCAAAGTGTAGGAGATGGGGAAGTTGTTCAATTTGATATAGTGCAAGGAAAGAAGGGTTTACAAGCAGCGAATGTTACTGGGCCTGGAGGTATTCCCGTCAAAGGCAGCCGTTATGCAGAAAATTATAAACAGTATCCATTCCAGCAATTTCCCTACCCACAGCCTAATTTCCCCTTTTACCCTATACCCAATATGAACCCTTTCCTAAGTTTACCCTATCCCCAGTTTATTGCCAATCCGTTTTTTCATCCATGGTTTCCCTCACAAACCCCTGCCTTTGCCAATTGTTTCCCCTACAATTCCTCTCCGATGCCGATGGGGGGATGAAAAGGGGGAGGAAAGAAATTAAACCCTCTCCTGCCTCAGTTTCCCCACAGGCATGTCCAGAGAGTTCTGTCTCCCTTCTGTCAGCCCTGAGATGTTCCACAGAATTTGTTTGGACATTTAAAGACTCAGGAGGGTGGCTTGTTTTGTTTTGAAACTGTTCTTGTTATGTTTATCCAATTGTCTTCATTCTCCTTTTATTAAAATAAAACGGGTGAGATGTTGGGGTCTCCTCCCCCCGCGATGCAGCCCCGGGAGCCCTGAGGGCACAGACACACGGGGTTTCCCTGCCCCTGCTCAGCCTCGTTCCCCATGGGTTGGTTTGTGTTCCCCTGCGCGGGCAAAGCAGCTCGGGCCCCGACTGTAAGAGTCCCTCAGCAGAGCCCGGCCATGCGGCTGGGGAAATAAACATCTCTTAAACATCTAGCAAGAATCCGTCCGTATATATTTGTTTCTTTTTCACGGGACTCCTGGTTTGATATATGCGTGTTGCAGTATCCCCGCTGCAACACTCAGCGGCGGGGTACACCTGCTGCCCCTGTCCGGCCGTGCCAGCCTGACCTTTAGCGGCGGGGTAGACCTGGTGTCTTGGCCGGGCCCCGCCCGGCCGGGTGCTAGGCGCCGGGGTAGACCTGGTTGCTTCGCCTGGCCCCGCCCAGCTTAACGCTTACCGCCGGGGTAGACCTGTTAACTTCGCCCGGCTCCGCCCGGCCGGGCGCTTAGCGCCGGGGGACGCCCCTTGGCTTCACCCGGCCCCGCCCGGCCGGGCGCTCAGCGCCGGGCCACGCCGGTCGGCTTCGCCCGGCCCCGCTCGGCCTAACGCTTAGCGCCGGGGTGGACCTGGTTGCTTCGCCCGGCCCCGCCCGGCTGGGCGCTTAGCGCCGGGGGACGCCCCTTGGCTTCACCCGGCCCCGCCCGGCCGGGCGCTCAGCGCCGGGCCACGCCGGTTGGCTTCGCCCGGCCCCGCTCGGCCTAACGCTTAGCGCCGGGGTAGACCTGGTTGCTTCGCCCGGCCCCGCCCGGCTGGGCGCTCAGCGCCGGGGGACGCCCCTTGGCTTCACCCGGCCCCGCCCGGCCTAACGCTTAGCGCCGGGGGACGCCCCTTGGCTTCACCCGGTCCCGCCCGGCCGGGCGCTTAGCGCCGGGCCACGCCGGTTGGCTTCACCCGGCCCCGCCCGGCCTAACGCTTAGCGCCGGGGTAGACCTGGTTGCTTCGCCCGGCCCCGCCCGGCTGGGCGCTCAGCGCCGGGGGACGCCCCTTGGCTTCACCCGGCCCCGCCCAGCCGGGTGCTTAACGCCGGCCGACGCTTGTTGGCTTTGCCAGGCCCCGCCCGGCCGGGCGCTTAGCGCCGGGCCACGCCTCTTGGCTTCGCCATGCCCCGCCCGGCTGGGCGCTTAGCACCGGGCGACGCCTGTTGGCTTCCCCCGTCCGGCCCTATGGGTTTGCCGTGTAGCTCTGGGCAGACCTCCTTCTCCAGGCCCCGCTTGGAACCCTAGTCACATGAGCGGCCCGTAGATTTGTTTCCTTTGTAGATTTCTCCTCCTGGAGCTCGGGGCCTGCCCCCTGCCCACCTCCCCTCCCCCCCACCCCCCCAATGTGGGTGGACCCGGCCTCCCCTCCTGGTGCTGGGGAGACCAGGTCTCGTCGATCGGACCCGCAGCCCCGGGACCCAGTCCAGGCCCGCGAGCACGTCTTGGGCGGCCAGCCCGCACGTCTGGCAGCCCCGCACGCACCCGCCACACACGGCAGCTCGCACGCGCTGGTCCCCCCCTCCCCCCCCCCCGCCCCGAAAGCTGGGACGTGAAGGCGAGTGACTTTCGGTCCCAGACGGCGGCGTCCCTTCTGGCTCCATGCCTGAGCGGCCGTCAGCGTCACCCCCTGCCGCGCGCTTCCCCAGCTCCAGCCCGCCCTGTCGCCACCCTGCCTGCAGCCCGCTCCCCATGCCACTGCCGGAGAGGGAAGGAGGGACTCTTTAGGAGCCGGCGGCGTTCCCGCCGCCTCCGTGCCAAAACGGCCAGCAGCATCCGCTCTCTAAGCCCGGCTCCCGGCCCTCGAAAGCCTGCCGTGCCCTTGCCCCACCTCCCACCTTGATTTCTGCATCTCTCACTCCCTCATCCGCCCGCCTCGCTTCCGTCCTGCCGCAGGCTTGACCGGGGCTGGGGGTAGGCAGGAAGGAACGCCATCGAACCGAGAGGCTCAGAGCGACCTGAACAGGATGCTTCTTCAAAAAGAGACAGTGCCAAGCATCCCGCCACCACCTCCAGACTGTCACTGGCCCTACTTCTGCACCAGGCTCTCGGCCTGCTCGCCGAACACCCTGGCTGCCTCGGCACCCAAGTCCTCGCCCCCCTGCTGCTGCCGTCGCCGCCGTCCGAACTGGCTGATGGGACCCTGGGCAGGGGCGAGAAAAGTCTGAGGGTGGCGCCAGGGAGGCAGATGGTGGAGAGCAGGAGTGCCCCCAACTCTCGAGAGACAGGGCGACGGGAGGGAGGGGGACGGAGCGCATCTGCGGCAAGTGTGCGCGTCCATGCGCAGGCGTGCCTATGTCTGTGTGTGTCTGTCTGTGTCTATGAGTGTGCAGCTGTGGCCGTCCGCGGCAAAAAGAGAGGGGGGCGGCGGGGCTGTGAGTGGGTCTGAGAGTCCCTGTGTCTGCCTATCTCTCCGTGTGAACATGGGCCGGGGGCCGCCCGCTCCCTGCCAGCATCGGGCGCCTCGGCGCGGCGCCCCCGCGGCCCGCCGGAGCGGCGGCGGGGGCCGGAGACCTCGGCGGACCCCGAAAGAACCGGCCCGAAGGCGGCCGCCCGGCCCCGGCCCCGGCCCCGGCCCCGGCCCCGGCCGCCGGCCCCGGCCCCGGCCCGGGCCCCCGCCCCGGCCCTCGCCGGCGGGCGGGGCTCGTCCCGCCGGGGCTCGCCCGCTGCCTGCCGGCCTCGGGCACCTGGGCGCGGCGCCCCCGCGGCCCCCCGAAGCGGCGGCGGGAGACGGGGACCTCGGCGGACCCCGAAAGAACCGGCCCGAAGGCGGCCGCCCGGTCCCCCCGGCCTCGGCCCCGGCCCCTCCTGGTGGGCGGGGCCAGTCGCGCCGGCGGCCATCGGCTTCGTTCCCTGTTCCTATGTACCTGCTTCCCCTCCCCGCTGTCTCCCTAGAGGTGCTCTGCTCTGGTGGGGCTGGGCGTGGTGCCCGGGGTGGGGTGGGGAGGGGCGTCCGTTTTGGTGCGTCAATGTGTGTGGGCTGGCCGAGCTAAGGGCACACGATCCTCCCGAGCGTGGCCGGCTGTGGTGTGGGCGCCCAAGAAAACGGAGTAAAATTTGAAAAGAATTTTTTTTTTCCCCAGGAAACTTCCTTGTTCCTAGCAGAAGAAAGATGTACTCGTTCAAAAATTAAAGGTTGAGTTTTGTCGAAAATACGTATTGGTCTTGAAACCGGGTTCTCAGGCGGGACAGGGCTGCTAGAGCCATACGGTTCCGGGGCGTTCCGGGGCTGTGGGGTTCCCCCGGCTCAGGGATGGCAGGAGGATGCCTTGTCTCCGGGGTCGGCTGCGGCCACCAGCGGTTGCCGGAGCCGTCAGTGTACTGTCCCGGCAGCGTCCGGCCAGAGGGCGAACAGGTCTACCCGGATCCGGGCTCGGCCGCGGCCGCCGGCCGTGCCACGAAACCGCCCGCGTGGCTCCCCTGGCGGCGCCCGGTCTCGGCGTGAACAGGTCTACCCGGCCCGGGGAAGGCTCCGGGCGGACAGGTCTACCCGGATCCGGGCCCGGCCGCGGCCGCCGGCCGCGCCCCGAAACCGTCGGCGTGGCGCCGCGGTGGCGCCCGGTCGCGGGGCGAACAGGTCTACCCAGCTCCGGCGGGACAGGCAAATTTCGGCAGGGGCCGGGTAGACCTGTTGCCCCACCCGTCCTGGAAGTTCACCAAGGGGTCGCTGTTTCTGGCTGCCTCCAGTTGCGTCATGGTAGGAGGCGGCGTGCGCCAGCGCACCGCCCCGGTCAAGTACGATTGGTTCTCTTGGAGGCGTCCGGGGCCTTGGACTCATCTGTCCGTATTATGGGAGCGGGTGATGGGCCGTGTCCCCGCAGGCTGGCGGTGCCTGTGTCGAAGGTCGAGAGCGGCGGCCGCGCGCGCGGTTGCCAGAACGAAGAGTGTCGAATAAGCGGGATATGAGTCGCGTGGCTTTTATCCTGGTTTCACAGCCCCAGTTGATGGGAAAGGCCGAAAAAGAGAGACTGTGTGAGCCGCTTGTCGGCCTAGGTGGGGTGGCGAGAGATCCGTGAGTGTATCCCCCCCTCCGACCCTGGCGGCTGCCGACTCCGTGCAGGGGGGCCGCAGGGGAAAGTCCGGTGGTGGCCGAGGCGGCGGCGCCTCGTTCCTTTTCTGCCCGGCCTTAAGCCGGTGCCCGCTCGGCGGGCTCGGTTTTCGGCTGTCAGTCTGGTGCGGTGGCTGGCAGCCGGTGGGGTGGACGCGGCCGGGGCGCGCTCTGTTTCGCGGAGCCCCGACGGGGCTTTTCCCGGCCCTTCCCTGAGAGCTCCGAGGATGGGCCCAGTTGGCCGAGGTGGCGGCGCCCCGTTCCCGGCTCCCGACCTGTGCTTGGTGTGTCGGCGGTGCCACGGGGACGCTCGGTGGGGCGTGCGGCCTTGCCTCCGGCCTCGCCCGGTTGGCCGAGGGGCTCGGTGACGGGAGTCGCCCGATGTTGTGGCGGGGCGGCGGCGCCTCGCCCCCCCCCCGCTGTGTGTTGAAGTCGTCCCCCTTCCTCGGCCCTAAGCCGGGGAACCCGCGTAGCGGGCGGGAAGGTCTCAGGGGCGGCGGCCGGCCTGCGGTGGCCGGCTGCCGAGAGCGGACCGGAAGCCCGACAAGAGAGAGCCCTGTGAGAATGCTTGCCGGCGAGGCGGCGGCGCCTCGCCCTTCCTTGTTTTCGGCCGGCATCGACTGAGCCGCGACGCTGGGGCGGCCCGTGGTGTCGGGCCTGTCCCGGCTGCCGTGGTTGCCGGTGGGCTGGGTTGCGAGAAGGTCCGCTGCTTCAGGCGTGTGTGCCGGCTTGTGCGGTTGCACTGGGGGGGTGCCCGCCCCGGCCTTACGTTGTTTGTTTTTTTTTTTTTTTTTTTCTCGCGGCCCTAAGCCGCCGCGGCACGACGGAGAAGCGCGGCACAAAGGCGCGCGGGCCACGAACGCCGAAAGGGAGAGAGACGAGAAGGAGGCGTTCTTTGAGAGGTCGTTGGGATTAAAGGGGGGGGGAGTGAGAGGCGCGCGCCTCGCCCCCCAGGCCCGCGGCCCCCGTGGGTAGCACGGGGTTATGTGACGCGCGCTGTCGTGCCTTTTTTTTTTCCCCTCCGCTGTTTGCCGTTCCCCCTGGCTTTTCCGGAGGGAAAGCCGATCGCCGCGAGGCGGGCGAAAGCCGGTGGCCCGTGGGCATGGTCGGTGGCGCTTTCTCGCACGCTCGGAAGGGTTCCGTGGGGCCGGGAGCGTGGCCTGCCGTGGCCTCCTCCCGCTGTGGTCCCGTCCCGATGTTGTCTCGCTAATAAAGGGAATCGTTGTCCGCAGCCGGGGTTGGGTGGCGGCACCTCCCCGCGCTTTCTCCGCTGTGACCGATGCGAAAGCTGCTGCAAAGTGGCGCTCGGGTGCGTCGGGGAGGCTCGGCGGCGCCAAGCCGTGGGGAGGGCCTCTCGGGGACGTGTCCCGCACGCGGAAAAGCAGCCCTGCTGCGTCCGTCTGCCCGCTGCCCGCCTGGAAGCGTGGTGTGCTGCGCGCTTTGGGCTGCCGATGTCCCAGGACCGAGGCCGCGGGGCCTTCTTTCGCTCCTCTTTTCTCGGCTGATCGATGAGGCTTTTCGGGTCGCGTCGGAAAGGGCCCCCGGCGGGCCGGCTCTTCCGGGGCTCTCTGTAATGGGGAAGCCACGGCAGAGTCCGGTGCTCGGGCAGGGCGGTCTCCTTTCCAATTCGCTTCCCGTCGCAGGTGAGGTGTCGCCGCTCCCGCTGCCGGGAGGGCGTCTTTACCGTCCGGGCTGTGTGACGGCCGCGTGGCCCCGCGAGCCCTCAGGTGTCCTTCAAACCATGCGAGGTGTGTGTGCTGGCCCCGGCCCGGGTTTGTGCCCCGTGGGTGCCGGCCGCGAGCAGCGCTTGGGCGGCGGTGCGGCTCGAGCTGAGCCGAGGGGGAAACCCCAGAGAGAAAGGGGGGAAAGGAAAAACCCCGC